>NC_133620.1:477663385-477703257 GCF_048593235.1 Sminthopsis crassicaudata | reverse complement strand
CTGGCTTTGGCCTTGGCGTCCTGCCTCTGGGTGACTCGGGCCTCAGTTTACTTGTCTGTAGAATGGGGCTGTTGGCCCAGATGGCCTCCTAGGGCAGGGGTGGGGGAGGGGAGTTGAAGCTCCCAGTCTCCAGTGGCTGACAAAGGTTCCTGGCACCCCCTTCCCTTCCCTCCCCCCTCCAGCAGCAAAGGGCTTGAGAAGGAGTGGGGGCTGGGAACTGCTTGTGGCAGAGAGGGGCCTTGGGAACCACTGTCCGTTATCTCCTGTTCCCAGACGGTCTCCAAGGCCCCGGCCCCCACCTTCCTGAGGGAGCCTCTCCAGGGAGGGGCCGCGGGCTGCCTGGTTACCGTCTGCCCAGCTGGCTCGCCCTGCTGGGTCTGGGGGCAGTGCCAGCAGGCTGGCGTGCCAGGCCCAGGGGCCCCGCTCCTTCCCACGCTGGAAGCCACCGGGCTGTGAAAACAGAAATCCAGCCGCCCGGCCCAGCGGGTGCCCCCAGGGAGCAAGCAGACGGGCAGCCGTGGCACAGGGCGGCCGGGCAGCCGGCCGGGGATCTGCTCCTCCTCCCACTCTCCGCTCCGTGCCCCTCGCCGTCCTGACGCCTTTGTGTCCCCGCCTCGGCGGAGGCCTCCACGCCCTGTGTCTTCCAGAGGACTCGGAATCCTTCCCAGTCTTCTCTTCTGAGAAGCCTTCCCGGATCACCCCAGTCCCAAAGGGCTCCTGCCTCCCCTCCCCTCTCCTCCTCCTGGTCCCCACGCATGTGTGTGAGACCCCTCTGGGCCCGACCACTTTGTGTGCTGGCGGAGGGAGGAAAGAAAGGGAGAAAGTCAGAGACGAGAGAGACACGCACAGAGACAGAGTCAGAGACGAGAGAGACACGCACAGAGACAGAGACAGAGACGCAGAGAGACACGCACACAGAGACAGAGACAGAGACGCAGAGAGACACGCACACAGAGACAGAGACAGAGACGCAGAGAGACACGCACAGAGAGACAGAGACAGAGACGCAGAGAGACACGCACAGAGACAGAGACACGGAGAGACAGGCACAGAGACAGAGACAGAGACGCAGAGAGACACGCACACAGAGACAGAGACAGAGACGCAGAGAGACACGCACAGAGAGACAGAGACAGAGACGCAGAGAGACACGCACAGAGACAGAGACACGGAGAGACAGGCACAGAGACAGAGACAGAGACGCAGAGAGACACGCACAAAGAGACAGAGACAGAGACACAGAGAGACACGCACAAAGAGACAGAGACAGAGACACAGAGAGACACGCACACAGAGACAGAGACAGAGACGCAGAGAGACACGCACAAAGAGACAGAGACGCAGAGAGACGCACACAGAGACAGAGACAGAGACACAGAGAGACAAAGAGGAGGAGGAGGATAGAAAAGCCGGTATTTATTAGGGATGCAATCACACCCTAGTACAAATACATAGACCAGAGAGCCATTCCCTGACCTTCAGGGTCTTATGTTCTAATGGGGAAGGGAGCTGAAAAGGGCAGGGGCTGCTGGGCGCTGGCGAGGAGAGGGCCGTGAAGACCCCCGAAGGGCCCGTGGCGAATGAGCTGCCTGGATCAGCCAGTGGCAGCTGCTCTGGGGATGAGCCACATTCGCTCTGGGGGAGCTGGACAGAAAGGGGACAGCCTCTGCCCCCAGGGGCCTGCAGAGGCCTGGAGATAAAGTGGAGGCTGGGAGATAAAGCTGGAGATAAAGTGGAGGCCCAGAGATAAAATGGAGGCTGGGAGATGAAGCAGAGGCCCAGCAAATGGGAAAGGACCTCCTGGTGGGATCAGGGCGAGAGCCGCTTGGATCCAGAGGCCTTTGGCCGCCAGGGCTGCTTCAGCAGGGAGTGAGCGTCCCATCATGGGGGGGGCAGTGATTCCTCCTTGGAGACCCTGGGTCCTGATCCCCAGAGCTCCGAGCTGCCCCGAGCTTGTGGGGAGGCAGGGAGCCAGCCGGCGTTAGTGGGGGAGTCTTGGAGTCGCCCCCGCTCGGCTCCTGCCCACCTGGGTGACCTTGGGGAACCCTGGGCTGCTCCGGCCTCGGTGCCCTCACCTTGGATTCCCTGCTGGAATCCAGGAGTCCAGGATTGAGGCCGAGGCGAGTCCGACGCCGCCGGGGCCAGCCCGCTGGCATTTCTCTTCCTGTCTCCGGGCCTCGGGCAGCTAAGTGAGCCGCTTTTCTGGGCTGGAATAAGCCCATTTTTCTGTGACTTAAATGAAGCCCTCCCTGCCAGCCCTGCCCAGTCTCATTTGGAGGCAGAGGTGACCCTGGACTCCGGGAGGCCCTGCCGGCCAGTCATGCGGGCAGGGCACGGGCCCAGGGGACTCAGCTGCGGCCCAGAAGGCCCATCCACACACAGAGGCTTCCCACGGTGGCCTGTCATCGGCTCTCCAGGGCAGAGCCAGGGAAAGCTTCCCAGAAGCGGCTCAGAGGCTTCGGGCAGGCCCGGCTTTGCCCATGGAAGGATGGGTCCGGCCCTGGCATTTGTGGGTGGTATGCCGAGCCCAGCAGTCAGATGCCAGGCTGACAGCAAGCAGGGGCAGAGGGCACTCTGGGTTAACAAAGGACAAGAATAGGTTGAAGCTTAGGGAGCTGAGAGGTGGGAGAGGGGGCCAACTGGGTCAGGCTATAGGGGCCTGAAAGGGTCCAGGAAGGGGTGGGAAAGGGGGACGGAGGAGGGAGCAAAAAAAGAGGGAACAAGAAATAGGAGGGAGGGAGGGAGGGAGGAAATGAAAGAGGGAGAAAGGGAGAAGAGAAGGAAGGAGGAAAGAGGGAGGGAGAGAGGGAAGGGAAGAAGGAAGGAGGGAATCCTTTCTTCCTTCCTTCCCTCCCTCCCTCCCTCTCTTCCTTCCTTCCCTCCCTCCCTCCCTCCCTCCCTCCCTCCCTCCCTCCCTCCCTCCCTCCCTCCCTCCCTTCCTTCCTTCCTTCCTTCCTTCCTTCCTTCCTTCCTTCCTTCCTTCCTTCCTTCCTTCCTTCCTTCCTTCCTTCCTTCCTTCCTTCCTTCCTCCTCCTTCTTTTCTCCCTCCCTCCCTTCTTCCTTTCTCCCTTTTGCCTGACAGCCAGCCTGATGGTGAAAGGGCCACTTAAGCTCCCCCTTTTTTGTGCCTAAAAATGCAGCAGGACCTGGGACCATTGAGTGGGAAGGTTGGGGTTCGAGGACTTTGGAAAGGAGCCCTGTCTCCGGGGGTCCTGGGTGAGAGAGGGGGGACAACCTTGTCCCAAGAGGGGAGCCCTCCGGCCCTCCATGGCAGCTCCGCCCCTCCCCCCAGTGCTACCCGTGGGGCTGAGCCCCACCTTGGACAGAAGAGTAAGCTGAGGCCTGTTGAGACAAAAAGGATGGGCCGGGGGGCCTGGGGGGAGCCCAGATCAGCCTGAATCCCTGTGTGCCCCTGGACAAGGCTCTTAGTCCCAAGCTCTGACCCTGGGCCAGGCCAGGGAAGGAGGGGCTTGGGGGGAGAGGGGGAAGGAGATGCAAAGACAAATGGGCTGAGTCCCTAAGCCGTAGCTGGGGGGGGGGCTGCCAGGCCACAGCTGGGGGGTGCAGGGTGCCCAGGTCATGGGGGGTGCAGGGTTATCCAGGCCATGGCTGTAGGGGGGTCCAGAGAAGTGCTGGGGACCCCACTGCATGCGCTGCTCTTTCTCCCCAGCTGGCGCGCCCCCTCCCTCAATTTCCATCTTTTAAGTCTCGTCTTCCCAGGCCCAGGGCTGGCTGGGGCCGGGTGTCCGGCAGGGAGAGTCCCTCTTATCCTCCCCTTACTGGCCGGGGGCTGGACGGCGAGCTTGCCGCTCCTGTTCCGATATGTGCCCGGGTCAGCGGAGCCACTGCCCGCCGTCCCGTGCCCGCCCACCAGCCCGAGGGAGCCGCTCCGAGGCAGAGGAAGATGGGGCTGGAAGATGGGGCCTGACTGCAGGGGTGGGCCCCGGAGCTGGGAGAAGGGGGGACTGGGGCTCCCTCTTCCTTAGACCCGGGGCCTCGCTCCCGGGTGTCGGGAAGCTGCAGCCTGGGCTTTAAGGGTGTGTGATCTATTTAGCTGCAGAGAAGGGGGAATGCCCGCTTGCCCCCCAGGAAAACAAGGCTCCTGAGGGCAGCACCTTGGGTTTGAGTCCCCGGGGCTTGTGGGATGGCTGGGCACACAGTAGGTGCTACACTCTGCGAGCAAAAGGCTTTTAGTGACAACATGCAGGCCCCTGTCACGGGGAGAGGGTCTAGGGCAGCCCGGCCCCCGTTCCCTGAGCGTTCCTTGCCAGGGGGAGCCAGAGAATGAAGATGTGCCATAAGAAGAGATGGAAGAAGGGGGATGGGGACGAGAGGGGGCCCTCGGGCTCCCCGGCTGCACCCACGGCCAAACCAGAGCGGGGAAGGGGGGCGGCCCACGTCGGCCAAGCAAAGACAGATGCCGTTTCTTCGGCACTTTAGGGGTTTTTAATTCAATTTTCTTTTATTTCAATAAACAAATGTTTCCTCTCCCTCCCAAGCCGTGGTCACCAACACGCACAAAGCCACCAAACCGGCTCCCGTGGGGGCCGCGTCCAAACACGTGCCCGTGACGGAGGCCGCTTCCTCCCCGCCGGCCCGGGGCCTCCGGGGGCCTCTGCCCAAGTGGCTCCGGTCTGCTCCCTCACCTCGCGCCGTGGCGAGTCTTCCTCGGGGAATGTCCCTGTTCTTAGGGCACAGTGACCGTGACCGGCGTGGCGCCCCGTGGCCTGCAGCTTGGCTGCCGTGCCCCAAGTGGGGGCCCCCTTTGTCTCGGGCTCAGGAGACTCAGCAGTCCGAGCAGCAACTTCTGGGGAGACTCGCTCCGGGCGTAAATGGGGGTTCCTTGTTTTAGAGACAAAGAAAGAAAGGAGAAACAGGAAGGGAGGGAGGGAGACAGACAGAGACACAGAGACAGAGGGAGGGAGCACGAGGCAGCGGCATCTGCCGCCTCGAAGGCTCCCATTTCTCGTCTCCGAGCACATGCCCGTCGTGTTCTCCAGGCTCATCTGTTCTGCGCCGTGAGGGACATGGACTCCGGCCGTTTCTGCCTCTCCCCCCTGGGTTTCCTCCTGCCGGTGCTTCCTCGCCCCCGAGCCCCCGAGCCCCCGAGCCCGGCCTCGCTCTTGCTTCGTCCGTCTCCTCGCACCTCCTCTGCTTCCTTCTGCAGGCGCCCAAGGGCCTCCCGCCCCACAAGGGGCCCTGGCGCCCCGGGAGGAAGGCCGGGCTCTCGGCCGCAGGGTCAGAAGCTGGGTCCGGCAGAGAAGCGGCTCCTCGGGCCTGTCTGCGGCCTGGCGCCGGGGCTCGCGGCCTGGCGTTTGTGCCTTAGGAAATGCTGCTTTACAGTTTTATTTTTAGCCGCAGGAATTCAGCGCTTGACATTATTGGGGTTTTCACAGGGAGAGATGGGGCCAGGAGAAGCCGGACCCCTGAGTCCCGAGCCAGGCCCCCGCCCGCCGCGGCTCCGGCCGGAACGGAGGCCTGGTGGTCCGGACGGGGTGTTCCATCAAGTGAGAAATCCGGCTTCCCGCTCCGAGCCAGGATTAGACAGGCGGCTCACAGGAGCTGATGGCAGCTGAGCAGCATTCTTCTGGCTTGGGCACCAGCACAGGGGAGGGGCCGGGCTCCGGACCAGGCCATTGGCCGCCCGCGCTCACCAATAGGGCCCCGGGGATGGGAGGCACCTCAGCTCTGGGCCCGAAGCTGGGAGCGCCCCAGGCCCCGGTCCTCCCTCAGGTCTCCGCCCATTTCACAGATGAGAAAGCTGAGGTTTGGAGCAGATCCCTGTAGAAAATAGCAGCCCGGAGTTCTTTGTTCACAGGACAGGCAGACACACACCCACAGCCCTGAGGTGGGTGAGGTCACTTCACCCAGAGCCAAGGCTGGGGGGGCGGGGCTGCTCTTGGAGGTAGGGAGCCCTGGTCCTGGCCCAGGGGAGGCGCCAGGGCTCTGGGCACCTTTGCCCCATGGCCTCTGACCTCGCCTTTCTGCCTCCCCCAGCCCCATTCACGGAGCTTTTTCTGAGCCTTTCTCCACATCCCTGAGGGCAGGCTCTGGAACGGCCCTGAACCCGCCATCCACTGGGGTCCCTGGGGTCCTGGAGGCCTGTTTCTGTCCCCTCCGAGGAGGGGCTCGGAGTCAGGGGGAAGAGGGCGGGCCCATGGCGGTAATCGCCCCCCCTCCATGGTACCCAGAGAAGGGTGCCCCAGTCCGGCTCCTCATCCCCAGCCCTCTTCCCCCAGGGAGAGACGCGGACAAAGCGAGCTGGGGCTGCCCCCCCTCAGCTGCACAGGCTTCAGGAGAGAAGCAGCAGGGGGGAGCAGGAGCCTTCCTCCCCAGTAGCTGCCCAGGGCCCCCCAGGCCTCGTTCTCAGGGCCCCCCAGTCCTTGTTCTCAGGGCCCCCCAGTCCTCGTTCTCAGGGCCCCCAGTCCTCGTTCTTAGGGCCCCCTAGTCCTTGTTCTCAGGGCCCCCAGTCCTCGTTCTCCAGGCCCCCCAGTCCTCGTTCTCAGGGCCCCCGGGTCCTTTTTCTCAGGGCCCCCTAATCCTCGTTCTCAGGGCCCCCAGGTCCTTTTTCTCAGGGCCCCCCAGTCCTTGTTCTCAGGGCCCCCCAGTCCTCGTTCTCAGGGCCCCCAGTCCTCGTTCTTAGGGCCCCCTAGTCCTTGTTCTCAGGGCCCCCCAGTCCTCGTTCTCCGGGCCCCCCAGGTCCTCGTTCTCAGGGTCCCCCGGGTCCTCGTTCTCAGGGCCCCCCAGGTCCTCGGTCTCAGGGCCCCCGATCCTCGTTCTCAGGGCCCTGGGGCCTCGTTCTCAGGGTCCCCCGGGTCCTCGTTCTCAGGGCCCCCCAGGTCCTCGGTCTCAGGGCCCCCGATCCTCGTTCTCAGGGCCCTGGGGCCTCGTTCTCAGGGCCCCCCGGGTCCTCGTTCTCAGGGCCCCCCAGGTCCTCGGTCTCAGGGCCCCCGGGTCCTTTTTCTCAGGGCCCCCCAGGTCCTCGTTCTCAGGGCCCCCGGGTCCTTTTTCTCAGGGCCCCCCAGTCCTTGTTCTCAGGGCCCGAGGCCTCGTTCTCAGGGCCCCCAGTCCTCGTTCTTAGGGCCCCCTAGTCCTTGTTCTCAGGGCCCCCCAGTCCTCGTTCTCAGGGTCCCCGATCCTCGTTCTCAGGGCCCCCCAGTCCTCGTTCTCAGGGTCCCCCGGGTCCTCGTTCTCAGGGCGGCAGCGCTGCAGGAGCTTCTGGGACGAAGGCCGGCTGGTTTCCCCGGGTCCCGCCTGGCAGCGGGAAGCCTCGGCAGCCGGGCACAATAGCCAGAAGACGACACATTCTGGGCCCAAGTGTTGACTTTGGAGGGCACGCTTTCCCAGTGGAGCTTTTCCAACAAAGTGACAGGAAGAACCATTTCTGGGTGGGAAGGGAAAGAGGCCCGGACTGAGCCGCTCCAAATGCCCTCTCAGGGGAGGTGCCCCAGACAGCGAGGGCGAGGGCCGCTGCCAGGCCCCCAGGGCGGAGCCTGTGTCCACGGCCCCTTTTTCAGGCCCCCCCCCAGGGTACAGAAGGTCCAGGGGCCCCCAGGCCAACGCCTCCCTTTACAGGCAAATTCAAGAACTCAAGAACTCACTAATTAGTAGCTAAAGAGGGTCTAGGACCAGGTTCCCCCCCCCCAGCCTTGTTGATCTATCCTAAATGTCCCTGGAGCTTCTGGGTCTGGGTCCGAACCCCTCCCCTGGAACTCCCCCCCATCACTCTGGATAAAGCCCCCCTCCCAATTTCCTACTGTGAATTTAAGGAACTCCTTAACCCCCTCCCCACTACTGAAGAGTGTCTGGGCTGGGATATGGGGCCCAGAAGGCAGGCCCTGGGTTTTGGTCCCACGAGACCCCGCCCAAGGCTTCTCCCTCCCCCACCCCGGGTTTGGTTTCCAGGAGGGCAGATACAAAGCTGTCCCCTTCCGGGCGGAGTCCAGGTCCAGGGTCTCTGGGCCCCGGGCCAGGGTGGGCCAGGCTTGGCCAGGCCCAGTAAGGTCCATGCTGGCTGGGGCCCCTGGGGAGGGCGAGCTCTGTTCAAAGTCCGGGCCCCAAGAGCTCGGGCTTCGGCCACGGCGCTCCCTGCTTGATCCAGACGACCCGTTCCCTTGATCCAGACGACCTGTTCCCTTGCCCCTCCTCTGCAAAGGGCCCAGTCTGGGCGGCTGCCGTTGGCCGGGCCCTCCCCACGCGGCTGAGGCTTGGGCCGGCCGCCGAAGGGGCAGAGGTGCCTGCCCGCGCCCAGCAGCCGCCCGCCCTTCTGAGGCTCTGAACCAGCCTGGGGTTTGAAGGGGGCTCCTGAAGGGGACTGGGGGGTCCTGCCAGAACTGTGGGGAGCTGCTTCTCCGTGGCCCTTTCAAGGAGAGCAATGGAGCCCTTCTCCCGGGCCCCCTGTGAGCCAGGCTGGAGAGGAAGGGGGCGGGGGCTGAGGGCAGCTGGGGTGAGGCTCGGGGCTGCCTCCGACGCCTTACTGGCCACGGGGGCCCATCGGTGGAGTTCTAGGGCATTTCTAGGACTTCTGGGAACCGCGGGGAGGCTCTGGGCAGAATAGCAAGCCTCAGAGGGGCTGAGCAATGGCTGCGATCCCTGTTTAATGGGTTCCGAGGTAGTGGGGTGCAGGGAACAGAAGGCTGGGCTCTGTGTGAGGAGCGGCGGTCAGGCCGGGCCGGGCGCATCCCTCACTCCCCAGAGGCCCGGGGCTTTCTCCCTGTGAGGCAGCTCGCTGCCTTTATCCCCAGTAGGGGGGCCGATAGCCATCTGAGAGGGTGGTTTGGGGAGGGGCCACGGGCCCAGCAGGGAGCAGGAGGCAGCGTGGGGGCTCCAGGGTGGGGGGCTCTGGGAAAGGGGCTGGCAGGGAAGCAAAGCCAGGCTTCCCGAGTCTCTCAGGTGTGCCAGGGAAGAGGGCGGAGCACGAGCCATGCTGGTCTGTCCCAGTACATTGGGGGAAATGGAGACCCTGGGCCAGAAGGAATCCCCTCCCAGCAAATGGGAGGGGGGCGGAAGGGACTATAAAGGGAGGAAGAGGGAGGATGGGCCCCCCAGACGCCAGCAGGGATGGAAGGAAGGGCTGGAGGAGGGCCCCTTCCCCAGCAGGGATGGAAGTTCCCTGTTCACTGGACCCACGTCTAGAGCTTCTGTGACTTGGGCCATAAAACTGAGGGGATCCACAGCTTCGGGTGGGGTCTGAGAATGGCCCAGGCGGGCCGGTGCCTTCCCCGGGGGCCAGTCCTCCACCAGGCTGTGCCCTCAGGCTGATCCTGGGCTACGGCCGCTCCCCGGGCCGCCCCAGGCCCGCCGTCTCCGGCTCTGGCTCCTCGGTCCCAATCCGATCTTTGCTTCAGGTGGCTCCGCTTCCTCTCCCAAGAGTTGCACCCCAGAGACCTGAGTCAGTTTGGGTCCATTTGGCGATTTCTCTGTAGAACCCATTTCAGCACCAGCCTTTCCTGGACGGGTCCACGATGTTGGCTCCTCATGGCCTTCTCAGAGGCCGGCCCAGGCCGGGCTCCACGTCTCCAGACCAGGAGACTTTGCTCAGAGAAGCTCTTTGCAAGGCAGAATCTGGGGCCGGGGCCGGTGGTTTGGGGCTGGGACCTGTGGTTTGGGGCCGGGGCCTGTGGTTGGGTGCCCTCCTCAGGGGCCGCCAGAGGAAGTGCCGCCAGACAGGAAGGCAGGACCCGGCTGGGTGCCCCAAAGGCAGGAGCTTCAGCCCCCTTAGCAGCCCCATGACCCTGCAAGGCAGCGGGTCCCAGAGGAGAGTTCCTTTGCCCTTCCTCCTTCACGGGGACCCGGGAAAGGTCCAGCTGCCCTGTCCTGTCCCCATCCTTCCCTGGTGTCTGATTTCTCACCTGATTTGAAGCAAGAGCCTAGGAGGTGCCACGGGGCAAGGGGGCGGTTTTGCGGCAGCTTGGTCCTGGCCCCCCGGGGCCGTCCCTTTGGAGGTGGACACCGGGCCGAAAGCAGGACGGCTCGCTGGGAACTTGGTGACTACAGCATTTGGGAGAGTTACTGGATTGTGAAGGTTGAGAGAAGACCCGGAACAAGCGGAATAGGAAAAGCGCCTCCAAGGTAGCGTGAAAAGCCGGTCCAAATGGCGGCGGGAGTCCTCGGGGATCTGCGAGGAGCGCACCCCGAGACCGGTCTCCTTCCAGCCACTTGGTGGGGGGAGCTCTTCGCCATCTCGTCCTGGGTGTTCCCCAAGGCCCCTCGGTGACCCAAGCCCGAGCAGCAAAGTGAGGGGGACGCAGAGGTGAAGGGGCCCACTGCTGCCTCTCAGGAAACGGACACCTCCTCCCCCCGGCAAATCCACCGGGGGCTCAGAAGCCACGGCACTGGCCAAAGAGCTCCCCCCTGGGGGGGGAGGGAAAGGAGGGGAAAGGAAGAGGGGAGGAGGGGGGGAGGGGAAGGGAAGAAGGAAGAGGAAGATGAGGGGGAAGAGGAGGGAAAGGAAGAGGAGGAGGAGGGGGAAGGAGAGGAAGACACTTGGTTCTCGACAGCTGCAGAATGAGGGTGATACTCATGAAAATGGTCTTAAACGTGGCCTGTGGTTTCATTTAAGGGCAAGTGGTCCAGAGGAAGGAGCACAGGATTTGGAGTCAGAAAATTGGGGCCCAAATGCCAGCCATGGGGCCTATAACATCCTGAAAATGCTCGTGCCTCGGTTTCCCTTATCAGGTCAAGAAATGGCAAGTTCTCTCTCCCTCCGAGGTACCCCCTCCCTCCACCTCTGGAATCAGAGTCTCCCTACCCAGAGCTCTGGAAAGTCGGCGGCGGGGCCGGTGCTCTGGTCATCGTCCTCTCTCTCTCGGCCTTTTTGTCTCGGGCCTGTCCTCGAAATCTCCCTGGGGAGCCTCTGGCCCCGTGTGCTCCTCCTGGTCTGAAGCGGACCGAAGGCAGCCTGGGCCCGCGGTGGGCAGCGGTCTGGGATGCTGTGAGGGTCCCTGGGAGGGAAGGGACACTCTGAAGCCGCTTTCGCCGCCCTCGGGGGAGCCGGCCCGCTCTGAGGGCTCCCTCCGGCCTCAGGCCACATTTCTGCCCGAAATGCTTTGGAACAGGAATACTTTCTCCTGTGGGACTGGCCGGTGCCAGGCTCTGCCAGGGCGAGGTGCCCGGGCTGTTCCCTCTGAAGGGATAAAAGGACATTCAGGGCGAGGGTCTGATCCCGCCGAGCTCACGTTCCGGCTGCAGGACTGGGTCCCGCGTCAGCACCAGCCTGGGGCTTCGCTGCCCACGGAAGGCCCTTGGCGGGGAAAGGAGCAGACATTCACCACGCGCCCGGAGCACTCGGAGCCTCACCAGGGTCTCCTTTGTTTGGGGTGGGGAACATCTGCATTCTACGGAGGAGGAAACGGGTCAGGGACTCATCCAGAGTCGTTGTCCGGTGCTGGACCTGAACTCGGGACTTCCCGCCTCCCAGCCCAGCGTTCCATCTACCTACGGCCCCACCTTGCTGCCACCTGGGGGGCCACAATGTCGGTTCCTTGATGGCGGGGGCCGCCCTATGGAAAGGAAACCGTTTGGATCAAATTTGGGACAATAACTGGGAAAATAAGTGGAGACCCCCCTCCTCCCGTGGGGCTTGGGTTCTGGGCTCTAGAGCTGGGAGGGACTCAGGCCATCCTAGCCCAGGCCCAGGCAGTTAAGTGCTCTGCCCACGGGCACCCAGGGACAAAGGGGCAAAGCTGGGATTTGAACCCAGGGTCTCTGAGGGGCCACGCGGCTCGCCAGGGCCCTGAGCTGCTTTCTCGCTGCTCTAATCCCCCTGGAGGCCAGAGGCCAGCTTCCATTTCTGGATGTCTTACTCTCGCCGAGCACAGGGACTGAGAACTGGACGGAGAACCAGGACTGAGAACTGGGAGCCACCCATTTCCTGCTGAGCAGCCCACAAGAATGGCCAGCCTTGGCGCGGGGCACCGCCACCGGGGTATTTTTAGAGCCTGGAAAGACATCAGAGAGTCGGCGCCCGGCAGGGCTGGGAGGGGGAGTTCGAGCTCCCCCACGGCCCTCAGGCCCTCCGGCCCTCTGGCCGGCCAGGGGAACAGCCCAGGCTCAGGCCTGGGGGGACTATGGGCTGGAGGAAGGCCATAGGCGTGGCTGGGGGCAGGGGATCCCACAGCAGGATCTGACACCACGATCCCCATTATCCCCTCGCCCCTTTCCTGGCCTCGGAGCCCATGGGGCCCCCCTCGTTCCAAGGAGGAAAGAACTGAGGTTCAGGCAGGCAGGGAGTTGAGCCCCGGCTTCCTGGCTCTGAAGCCCTGCCCACAGGTGGCCAGACAGCCTGGCAGCGAAGGCCGGAGTCTCTCTGAAGCCTCTGCCCGCTGGCCAGCCGGACCACAGCCCTGCCAGACTCAAGACTGCGGCTGGAGCGGGAAGGAGGAAGCGGGCAGGCTGAGGTCTCTGAGCAAAGACCCTTCCCCAGGTTGTCAGACCCTGGGCTGGAGATCCCCAGGCCCCACCAATGCCACGGGGGCCTTAGGCGAGCAAAGGGGCCTCCCCAGACAGACCGGCCAAGGAGCCTGCAGCCCCGGGGTCTTCCCCCTCATCCCCACCCCGTCCGGCCTGAAAGGGCTTTGGCGCGTGGCCCCCTGCGCCCCTGAACGCCAGCCCCAGTGACAGCCAGCAGCCAGAGAGACCAGGGTCCCTCTAAGTAACTCCGGGATGGAGCCCAAGGCTGGAGCCGGAGGCCCAGGGGCTGCTGGGTGTGAGTGCGGGTCCTTCCCACCTGGGGACTCTGGGTGTACAGGGGGCGTAAATATGTGTGTGAGGGTGTAAATGTGCGTGTGAATATGGGTGTGCTGTGTGCACGTGCGTGTGTGAATGTGTATACAAGAGTCTGTTTGTCATGTGTAAATGTGCATGTGTGTACCCAGGTGTCTCTGAGTGTGCTGTGTGTACACAATGGCCCTCCACACGTGGGCCTCCCCCATATATGGTCCCCCCAAATGTACAGCCCTCCAAATGCGGGCCCATCGCTCCCTGTTGGGTTCTCCCCACACTTAAGGCCCTCCCATCCTTTGCCTGCCCCAGGGGCCGCCTCGCCAGCACGGCGGCCAGCTGCTCAGGGCGCTCCCCGAGGAGCCCCCCGTCTTCCTGGGGCCTGCTTGGTGCCCAGGAGCAGCCCGCCGAGCTTCCCCCCCCTCAGGGCGCCCATTGAGGGACTTGGAGGGGTCAGGCTGCCGTTTTTCATGCTCCACTGGGCAGTGGCAGGAAGACAGGGGCAGTGACCGTGAACAGCCCTTTCAGCCAGGCGTTGGTGCCCAGCGGGAGGGAGGCGAGGGCCGGAGCCCCCTCCTGAGCGGGGTCCGTGGCCGCTGCAATGCGGGGCCAGCTTCTCGGCTGTGCTACGGGGGCTGCACCTGGGCCTCCTTACCCCTGGACCTGGCTGATCTGTGCCCCCGACTTCTCCAAGGTAGAGCCCCCTCCTCTACACTCCCACGGCCTCCCTCCCCATCTAGGCCCCCATCACTAAGTCGTATTGCAGGAGCCTCCTGAGGGACTTCCCTGCCTCTGATCTCTCCTCTCCATCCATCCTCCCGCAGCCACCAAGGGGATGCCCCAAGGCCATCCAGGCCCCCACACAAGAAGCTTCCCGGGCTCCCCATGGCCCTGCCTCCTGCCCCCTTCCTCCCCGCCTTCCTGCCCAGCAGGCTTTGGGACAGGGGGCTGCCATGTTGAGGCCCTGGGGGAGGCCGCCTTAGTGCTGTGCCCTCCAAGGGAGGTCTGTTGCCTTTGTGGGAAAGGGAGAACACAGTGGGGCTCCCAGGGCCGCCCATGAGCACGGCCCGGCACTCAGTAGGTGCTCGCCACCTGCACGCTGACCCATTCCTCAGTGATCTCTGGCCAGAGATGTGGGGCGGGGGGTGAGGAGGGTGATGGACGGGCAGATTCCCTGTGTTCAGGGGGAAGTCTGAGCCTGGAGCCTTGTAGGTGATGAGCTCCCTGTCCCGGGGGAAAGGCAAGGCGAGGGGTAAAAGGCTGAGGAGGTAGGAAAGGAGCCCAGGGAGGTGCATCCAGGTGGGAGGGCGGCCCAGAAGCCCGGCAGGGAGCCGCTTGGGGAGGGGGGGCGAGGGAGGAGGCCAAAGGCACCGGCCTGACGTCAGCCGTGTGAGTCATCAAATGACTCACCAGAAAGCTCCTGGGCTGGCTGCTGGGGGCCAGTGGGGGCCCAGTCCCAGACAGGCCTTCTCTGCCTGCCAGTGAGCCCCGGTCCCCCAGGCTGGGGGGGCGCACTCCTGTGGGGGGGCCTCTGAACCAGGGCTCGCCTGGCCACTCAGCCTTCACTCAGGGGGCCGGGAGAGACATGGCAGCTTCCAGGAGAGGCCAAGCCCTGGGAAACAGGGCTGCCCCCCCCGGAAGACTGCCCCTGAGGTTGCAGCGCCCCTGAGGTCCTGGGTTCCGGGAATCCTTGGCAGCAGCCCAGGAGCCCCTGGCGGGCCGTCCCGTGGGAGGGCGCGGACTCTTGGGGAAGGCAGACGCATGGCTCCCTAGAACTAGGCGGCCAGCCCGAGGGGCCCTCGTCCTGTGGGATGCTGGTCCGGCCTCCAGTGGCCCAAAAGCCTCCCTCCCTGTGGCCTGGGGCCCAAACCCGGCAGGACCTTTCTCTGGCCCCGGCCCGCCTGGGAACAGGTAGAGAATGTCCAGCCCTGCTTCCCCTCCTCGAGTTCTGGGACCGGCCTGTCCCGGGCCCTCTCTTCTCCAGGCTCCCCGAGCCCAGGCCTCTCCTTTGAGCCGTGCACTGTATTATCACGGGACTCCCACCTGCCCTGCAACCCACCAGCATCCATCGCCTTTACTCGGTGGCCTGAGCACTGCGCCGGCCCCACGCCTTTTCCCGCCCTGCACCCTTCCCGGCCCCGCACCCTTCCCGCTCGCGATGCCGGACCGCTCCCGTGCTTTGCTTCTGAAGCTCGTTTCTTCCCCAAGTGGCTCTGGGGGCCCGCCAGCCCTGCTCTCCAGTCTCTGCCGTGGCCTTTGGCCGAGGGCTTCTCCCGGGCTTGTGATGTTTGCACTGGCCACAGCGGCCATGTGACCGTGGTGTTCTAGGACCGGCGCAGATCCAGACACGCTGGCCAGGCTGGGGATGAAGAATCCCAGACGAGCTTCCCTGGCTGCGGTCCCCGGCTGGCTGGACACCCGGCCCCTCTCACCTCCTCCCTAGACTGCAGACGTGTTTTTCCATTTGCGTCCCGGCTGGGCTGTCTGCACGCCCTCCCCCTCCACGTTTCCCCCTCCGGTGGCTGGCCCCCGCACAGCCAGCCTTTTGTTCCCGGCCCCTAGCAAGCTGAGACTTTCCTGAGGCCGACTTTCCCACCCCCCCCAGCCTCCCCCGGTTGGCGCTGGGCCCGCAGGCCCTCACCCAGGCCCTGGGGCTCCAGGCCACGGCTAGTCTCTGCTCCTGGCCCGAGAGGAGCAGGACGGGTCAATGTTCAGCCGTGGAAGTAAGAGCTGGCTGTGTGCCTGGGACTGAAAAAAGAACAAGCCATCCCTGACCTTCAGGTTCTGGGACCAAGTGGCCTGGGCCATGGGAGGGGGGTCCTGCCAAGGGGAACACCGTCCTGGGGCTCTGGCCCCCTAACTTAGGAAGCCTAGGCTGGGGGAGTTCGAGAGAGGCCAAAATGGCGCTCCTGAGAAGGGGGACAGAGCCCGGGAAAGTGGAAGCTTGGGAGGCGGGGGGCACATTGAGAAAGTATTCTGCAAGGCTGTAGTTAAAGGCCAGGGAAGGAGGCCTGGATTTTGAATTCAGAACCTGGAGGACCACACCTGAGGGATGGGCTGCCAATCTGTAAATGAGGGTGGTCTCTCTGGCCTTGGGGGCCCCTTCCTGATCTAGAGAGAGCGAGACTCCCAGGAACACCCAGTGGCTTGTTGGGAGAGAGACAGGGTGGTGTGCTGGCCACGGCTCTGCACGTGCATGTGTGGGGGGCTCCCTCACCCCCCCAAAGGGGGACCCCGGGCTAAGTGTGTATGTCCAAGGGAGGCCTTCATCAGCGTGTTAAGGCACTAAGATTTGCACTTTTCTCTCGGAGGCTCAGGGGAAGCAGCTGACCCCTGGAAGCAGTCCAAGGATCCCCCAGGGAATCTCCTCTCAAGAACATGGCTCCCAACCGTCCCAGACTGAATTGCTCCAGGCCACAGGTGGTCCTGAAGCCCGAGCCCACTTGCCACCAGAATGTCTGTGCTTGTGGGAGCACGTAGCGGGGGTTGTGGGAAGTTTTTGTCAAGTCTTACGCCGTCACCTTAGTCTCACTGCCGGGAAAGCTCGGGCTGGCCGGCCAACGATTGAGGGGAGCACGTGGGGGGCTCACGAGCACCGCACTGGGAAAGCCCATGACTTCTCACCTCCCCTGGCCTCTGAGGGGGAATTCCTGCTTCCGAAGCAGGAATTGGAGCCGGGTGCTCCCGACTCCCAGCCAGCCCCGCAGCCCGGTATGAGGCCATTGTGGCCCTCAGCGCCGTCTTCGATCCACGCGAGGTCCCCAGAGCTTCCCTGAGCCGCCCTCCGTCCCTGACTGTCCCTGACCGTGCCCGGCAGAGAGCAGAGGGAAAGCTTTGTCCCTCCCAGCAGAGGGGCTGGCCCTCCGCAGCCCCCAGCCCCCGGCTAAGCAGCCACTCTAAGCACCGCTCCGACTGGCGGCCCACTACTCATAGCTGGGCCAATATTTGTCCCGTTTCCTGCCTGCACAGCAGTGCTTCGCTTGGTCTGGGACGAGCTGGTCGCTGAGGAGAGCAGTCTGTGTCTCCCCGTCCCGTCCGGCTCTTCCCTGTGCCTCCACTGCCCGCTGGAGGCCTCTGGCTGGCGGGCACAAGTGTGGCCCCCTGACCCCACCCCCACTTGCTGCATGACCAGCCCTCTGACTTTCCAAACCCAAAGATCCCCCTGGGACACATGGCAGCTGTCCTGTGCCCGCCCTGCACCCCTTTATCCCCGCCCTGCACCCCTCTATCCCCGCCCTGCACCCCTCTATCCCCGCCCTGCACCCCTCTATCCCAGCTGAGAGGCTCCGGGTCCCACCTTGTCCACCAAGCGGGCGGTTCTGGTCACGGACTATTGTAAAACTGTAGTCCGAGAGGCCCGGGGAGAGCCCCGGGAGAGCCCCGGGAGTGCGGCCCCGGTCCCGGGCTCCCAGGGCTGAACCTCCACCCTCATCGCTCTTCCCAAGAACAAGCTGAGCCGGTCGCGGGAGCGATGGGCCACGGGTGGCTCGTGGTGGGTGAGTAGCTCATGGTGGGCACGTGGCCCGAGGTCCACAGGAGGTGGAGGCAGGCCCGCGGCCTCCTGGAGTAAGAACAAAAGGAGCGGACTTTGAGCTCCCGGTGGGAAGGCTGGGCTCAGGCAGGGATCACTCTCTTCCTTTTTCCTTGTCGCCCCAGGGCCGGCGTGTACCGGGGTGCAATCACTATGGGGGGAGCACGGACAAGAACCAGGGCCCGCTCTCTGCGGGACGTGGCCGAGGCAGCCCCACCCCTCAGAGGTCCCTTTGCCCTGGATGCCCGCTGGCACCAGGGGAAGCGGCCCCCTTGTGTGCGATGGAGGATGGGGGGGGCGGGCTGGAGAGGACTGTGGACGCTGATTGGCTTTCGGAAGTTGGGCGGCTCCTTTGGGAAGAGGGCCCGGAGGGACCGGCCCCTCCTGGACCATCTACGGGCGCCCGCCACCGTGGAACCCGGAGGCCTCGGTCCGGCACCCGCCCTTCAGGAGCCGCTGCCTGAGGAACTGATGGCAGGCGGGGAGGCTCTTCTGGAGCCCCTGACGACCCGCCCCCCCCCCTGGCCTGGGGATAGAGGTGCGGCCTCCGCGGGGGCGGGGCCAAGGGAGCCCCGATTCGCTGAGTGCTGCCCCCACTGCAGGCGGGAGAGTTGGGATGATGGGAGAAGCCGGACCCCCGGAGTCAGGCGAGGGGCCCAGCGGGCCGGGAGGATGCAGAGGGGGCCAGCATGGCGGAACGGGGAGCTAATGACCGGGGAGGGAAAGGAGGTGGGGAGGCTGACTTCGGCCTTCCCCCTCCCCGGCTGCCTGACCCTGGTGGGCTGAGGATGGCTAGTCCAGCCTTAGGTGGGCAGCAGCTCAGAAGGGCTGCAGACTGGGACGATTCTGGCGGCCTTACCCCCCCTTCGGGGCATTCTGCTGGCCTCTACTCCCCCGCCCCCCTTCGGGGCACTCTGCTGGCCTCTACTTCCCCGCCCCCCTTCGGGGCATTCTGCTGGCCTCTACTCCCCCGCCCCCCCTTCGGGGCATTCTGCTGGCCTCTACTCCCCCGCCCCCCTTGGGGCATTCTGCAGGCCCGCCTTCTCCAGACCGGAGACCTGGGCAGGGCAGGCGGTTTTCTGGGGTCTCCTGGCAGAGAGGCGCTCCCGGAGGCGGCCGGAGCAGTGAGTGGAGCAGGGAAGCTGGGGGAGGTGGCTGGCGGGCCCCTTGGGCTCTGACAGCCCCTTGGGCCCCGCCCCGTTTCTTGCTTGTGAGGTAAACTTGCGGGGCTGATGGGAAAGGTCTCGAGCGCAGGCTGCCCCTTGCCAAGGTCCTCGGGAGCGAGCGGGTTCTCTGATGGATGGGAGCCGGGGGCTCTGGCGTATACGGTGCCGGGAGTGTTTACACTGTCCGGGAGGCTCTGAGAGCTCTTATTAGAGGAAGGCCGGCTTCCAGTCTGGCCGGAGGCCAGGGCAGCTCCCGGCCGGGACTGCCTTCCCCAAACGTGGTCTCCGCCACCCCCTCGGCCCGGACACAGCTGCCAGGGCTCCGGGGCCGTGGGCGCCAGAGGGCGGCGCGGGCTGGCGGAGGCCGGGCTCTCAGGGAGGAAGGGAGGGGTCCACGATCCAGAGGTTCCCTCAGCACCCACCTAGAAGCACCCAAGTCAGCATTTATTGAGCACCTATTACATGCCAGGCACTGTGCCAAGCCCAGAGAAGCCCTTGGGTGCTTCCAGCCTCACAAGGGGGACAAGATGGAAGCAGCCAGAGAGAAGGAAAGCAGAGACAAGCAGCAGGAGAGGCAAGAGAGTGGAGGGGAAAGCCTTCTGGGAGAAGGGGCTGGCTCAAATGGACTGGGCCATGGGAACTGTACTAGGCCCAGTGCTGGGGGGAGGAGGGGCAGCAGGGGCTCCTGGGAGAAAAGGGAAGGGGGCAAGGGAGTCATAAGGCCCAGTGCTGGGGGGAGGAGGGGCAGCAGGGGCTCCTGGGAGCAAAGGGAAGGGGGTGCGCGGCGCCAGAGCCCCTACTTCGCACAGGCTGTGTGCACTAAACACCTTTAAAGCACGGGATCTCACGGGATGCTCACAAGCCGCTAAAGTGCTCTTGTTAGCTCTTTTCTCGCTGAGGAAGCCCAGAGGGCCCCGGGGGTTTAACAGGACCCTGCCTTGGCCCCCCCAACCCCTAGGCTGCTGCTGGTGGAGAGGAGATGAGCACAGCTGCGGGGGGGGGCACTGCTGGGCCCCAGCCCCTCCTGGCACGGGGTGAGGAGGCTCTCCTTGGCTCCTTGACGGGGCTCTTGGCAGACCCGGCACATGCCACCCCTCCCGCCCCCTCCCGGCTCCCGGCGGACGGCTGGGGGCTGCGGTCCTCCGCGCTCTCCCGGCCGCTCCGTGCTGAGCGCTGGGAGGCTCCGAAGGGCCCGCCCGGGAGGGTGCGCTCCGGTTCGCTCATGACTTGGGGACCAAAAGGAGCCTCCGGCAGGGCAGGGTTGACGCGGGGCGTCGTGGGAGGGAGTCCTGCTCCGCCTCCGCCGTCGAGGCCGTCGGGTCTCCTGGAGCTCGGCTCCCGGGGGTGCTCACCGTCCTCCAGCGGCCGCGCCGGGACCCCCGCCCTTGCCCAGCGCCGCAGCCGGTCCCGACCTTCCTCGCGCCCCTGAGGCGCAGCCACTCCTGGCCGGAGCTTGGGTTTTCGGCAGCCGGAGGCGGGGCGGGGGTCTGGGTGCTGACAGGGTGGAAGCCTGAGCCCTGAGCGCCCCTCCCCGCCCTGATGTGGCCTGTCTGGCAGAGAGCGGAGGCCGCCGGACCAGGCCCGCCGCCGGCCTCCAGGGGCTCCGCTCCAGGGGAGCCCGACCACAGGCCCGGACTTCCTGGAGGAGGCCTCGGGAAGGATGCGGGAGGTGGGGGTCCCTCAGCGGGCCCGCTCTTCTCCCCGAGCCCCGCGCGGGGCCGTGGCGGCCAAAGACGAGCGGAGGGCCCCGCCGAGCCTCGGGCCGCTGCTTCCCTCCTCCGCACCTTTGTCCGCGGCCGCCTCTGGGGGGCATTTTGTGCTTTCTTCTCGGGGGCCACGTGGTCCCACTGAGGCACGCCCTAAAAAGGAGAATGAATGAAGGCGTGTGCGCGCGCTTGCGCCCCCTCCCCTCTCTGTCCCCCCGAAGCCCCCGCACCCAGGGGCCGGCCTTCAGTCCCGCTGGGCAAGGTCTTTTCCCCACCCGGCCTCGGGGGATGGCGGTGCCAGGGCCTCACCTGTGAATAAGGGGTGGGGTCATATGGCACCCAGGGACCCCTCCCGCAGGGCCCGGCTTCCCATCAAGCATCTTTCCTTCGCTAAGGGGCTTCCCCCCAGCCTCAGTTTCTCCTTTTTCCTCCCTGACACGATGCGCGCCCCCACGTCGGGCTCCTGTGCTCGCGCCTGTCACCGCAGTCGGCTGCCTAGGGGAGAAGCCCCGCCCACAACCTTGGTCACTTGTCCCCGCCCCCTGGGCTCTCGGTCCCGCCCCAGGCCGCCGGAGCTGCTGCCGCAGGGTTGATGGCTTGGAAAGCCCCGCCCAAAGGTCCTCCCCCAGAGGCTTCAGTGGCCAGCTCGGGCCAATAGGAGCGCAGCGGCTCTCTCCGACCCCGCCCGAGACCCGCCCCCTGGCCTCCAGGTTCTTCCTCAGGCCACTTTGGCCCGAGATGCCGCAGGGCTGAAAGCTTCGAGGAAACCCCGCCCACAAATCAGCACCTCAGAGGCCTCCCCGGGCAGATCCTGACCAATAGGAAAGCAGCGATCGTCTCCTACCCCGCCCCCTGAGCGTCTGGCCTCGCCTCCAATCGCTGTGGCCTGGGCTGCCGCAGGGCTGATGGTTTCGGGAAGCCCCACCCACAGATCCTCCCTCAGAGGCCTCCGCGCCAGCTCCAGTCCAATAGGAGCTCAGCGTCCCGCCCCCGCTCCGCCTCCGGCCGCCAGAGCCAGCCCCCGGAGCTCCCGGCCCTCGCGCCGCGCCCGCTGGGGCCGGAGCTGCGGCAGCCGGGCGCTGCGGCCTGGATCTGTCGGGAAAGGAGAAGGAGATGTGTGCGCGTGCGCGAGCGGAGCCCGGGGCGCGTCCCCGCGTCCGTGACGTAAGGACCCCGCCCCCAGGAGGCGGGGCGGCGGGGGCGGCGGCGCGGGCACGGGCAGGCGGAGGGCGCGGGCGCGGGCGCGGGGCCGGCCAGGGCCAGTCGGGCGGCGGCGGCGGCGGCAGCGGAGGCAGCAGCAGCAGCAGCTCGGAGCGCGGGTTCCACGCGGACTGAGCCACGAAGGGACGGCGCTCATGGCGGCCGCGCCGCGCGGCCTCCGGGCACGGTGAGTGACGGGAACCCACGCGCGCTCGCGGGCTCGGGGATCTGGGGCCGGAGGGGGGCCTCGCTCCCTCCTCCCTCCGCGGGGGCCGGAGTCCGGCCCCGGAGTGTCCACGCAGGGGCTCCGCGGAGGCCCCCCCATCCATCCCCGGTGCCCGGTGTCCGGAGCCCGGGGCGGCCCCGCGTGCGCGCTGCGCTGGACAGGGACGTGTGTGCACGTCTGCAGCGGGCGTGTGCGCGCGTGGGCGCGGGGTGGCCGCCGGCCCGGGGGTCCGGCCGGCGCGGGGGGAGGGGGTGCCGGGGGGGCACCTGCCCGCGCGGGGAGCGGCCCCCGGGCTCCTCTGACCCCCGGGTCGCTGGTCCTCCGCCCAGTCCGCCCCGCGTGGGGCCCTCAGGCGCCCGGGGGTCCCTGCCCAGCGCTCGGACTGCGAAGGTGCCCGTGGGCACTGCCGAGGTTGGCACGGAAGCAGCCGCCGCGGACCCCCGGGGAGCGAGCCCGGCCCCCGGCTGTGCTGGTGCTGTCCCCCCACCCCCATTCCGGCCAGAGAGCGGGACCCCAAACTTGTCCCCCTCAGTGTGGCGCCCGCGCCTTTGCCAGGCGCACAAAGGCGCTCCCCGCCCCCACGGCAGTGCTGCATTTTGACAGCTTCGGGCGGGAGTGCCAGCGTATGCCAGCCCTGGCCTGGGCATCCAGGGGGTGCTGGGAGGGACCCCGGCTCCTGCCCTCCTCCCTCCCTGTGTACGTCCTCCTTCCCTCTGCCAAGAGACCGGGCGTCTGTCCTCCCTCTTCCGTCCTCCCTCCTTCCCTCTGCCAAGAGACCCCGGCATCTGTCCTCCCTCCGTCCCTGTGTCCGTCCTCTTTTCCTCTGCCAGGAGAGACCCCAGCACCTATCCTCCCTCTTCCCTCCTCCCTCCTTCCCTGTGTCCATCCTCCTTCTCTGTCCTTCCCTGCACTCAGAGGGACCCAGCGCCTGTCCTCCCTCTTCCCTCCTCCCTCTCTCCCTCTGTCCTTCTCTCCCTTCCTCCTTCCTTCCCTCTTTCCTTCTTTTCTCCCTCCTTCCTTCCTCCCTCTATCCCTCCTTCTCTCCCCCCTTCCTTCCTCCTTCCTTCCTCCTTCCTTCCTCCTTCCTTCCCTCCTCCCTCCCTGCCTCCCTCCTCCCTCCCCAGGCCCCGGGAAGAGCAGTTTGGGGATGCGGGCAGACAGGTGTACACACAGCCGGGGGTGGAGGCGAGGCCACGGTGACTGACGCTGGTGGGGGGCTGGACGCCGGGGTCTCCTCGAGGTCGGGATTGGGGGCTCGGAGAGCCAGGGGCGGGGACTGGGGTCCGTCGGGAAAGCGGAGGAGCGCTCCTCCGCCAGCCCCGCAGATGGGAGCTTCAGGGGGCGCTGGCCGGCCGGGCTGGAGCCGGGGCCTCCGCAGAGAGGGGGCAGTGCTGAGGACAGCGGCCTGGCCCGGCCTGGTGGGCAGCGCTGGGGATGAAGTGGGGGGGGGCGCGGCTGCGCCCTCCCTGCCCGGGGCCCTCTGGGGGGAGGGGCGGGGACGAGCGCGACCTATTTGGCAGATGCTCGGATCTTCTCAGATGGCCCGCGTCTTCCTCACATTGCACGGAAAGTGCGCCCCCCCCCCCAGCTTACGAGAGGAAAATCGGGCTCCTTTGGCCAGCACCTCATCGGCTCCGCGGCCTCGATCCCTATCTGCTGCGGGCGAAAAAAGAGAAGGCCTGAGCGCGGCTTTTGGCGCCTCGGGGGAACCTTAGTACCTGGGGGGCGGAAAGTAAACAAGCCTGTCCTCCCCCTCCCGCCGCCTCCCGGAGCTGGACTGATTTAAGAGGCGTGTTGGGCTCCCTTGCAATGTCCTGTTCCGCTGGGTTTTTATGAAGGGAAAAAATGCGGCTGGGCTGGCAGGGAGTGCAAGAACCGCTGGAAGAAGGCGTTGGAGCCCCAGCCCATCTGAGCGGGCGGAGGGGGCTGCGGGCCCAGGGACCGGCTCATCCCCCCAGCCCCTCCCCCAGGACTGTGGCTCCTGGTGCTCCCTGACTGACAGAACCTTTAAAGGGAGCGCGGCTGTGCCCCGTGGCATTTATTCCCCCCGCCAGAAGCGAGGTCTTGCTTACGTTCTCAAACTGGGCTCTTTTCCCTTTGAACGTTCTGCATGCGTGAGTGCGCGGGGTCCCCCGCGGGTCCGTGCCCTGCAGGTCTCTGCCCGTTTCAGGAGCCTGGTGGAAGGGGAGGGAGGTGCCCAGCCATGCCCGCCGATGGCCTGAGTGGCGCCCCTGGACAGAAGTGACCCACAAGAGAGGCCTGTTTGGAGAGATCCTCCTGAGGGCCGGCTGTGTTCCCGGGGGCGGGCCCCTCTCCCAGAGACCCCCGCTCTTGCCCAGGTTGCTGCCCGTGGCTCCTGAGTGACTTCTGCCACCTGCTGTGTTCTCCTCGGCCCCCTTCCCAAAGGGGGCCCAGCCCTGCCATTCTTGGCTGGCTTCTGAATAGAGGGCACACAGACCGTGGCTGCCTGACAAGCGCAGCAAAGCCCCCCCCACGCGGGGTCTGGTTTTGTGAGACTGGTCACTGGGGGAAGAGATTTTCTCCGCAGACCCTGGGGCAGCGGAGGGTCTTGTCCCTCGGGCTCCCATTGGTGGGCCTCCGTTCCCTCGAGTGTGACCTCGGGGCCCGCTCAGAACGGCACTGCCCACAGGGGCGGTGTGACCTTGATCCGCTCCCCGAGCCTCGCTGTCAGGGAAGTCGCTTTGCCCTCTTGAGCAGGACTGGTCAGTCAGACAGACAGCTGGAAGGGAGAGCCTCCCTTGTGCCCTGGGCGGCTCGGGCCGGTGCTCCGCTCCGGGGCCAGAACAGCGGCGTTGGACGCCAAGCCGCAAGGGCTGGGCCGGGCATCCCGGGCCCGGCGCCGTGCTCTCAGAGGCGGCCTCTGATTGGCACAGGGGCCGCCCCGATCGTCTCCAGCTTAGCCGTGCCATCTGTTCCTCCGGCCTCCGCCTCTGGGCCCCGTGGTCTCGGGCTCCCGGGTTGGCCGAAGCTGCCCCCTGAACGCCGGGGAAGGGAGGCCGGCCGGCTCCCGTTAGTGGAAAGGCCGAGCGTCCGAAGCCGGCCCCTTTCCAGTCTTTTCCCATTTGTGCCGAGGCTTGGCTGCCCACCTGCGGGGTGGCCCCTGGATCGTTCGGGGCGCTCCCCCCTTCTCCCCTTTTGCAGTATCAGATACAAGCTGCCACATTAAACCTTCTGGCCCCGGACTAAGAGTCTGCTTCCAGGGGCTGGGCCGGCTGTGGGATCCTGGTCCCGGGCCCTTGAGGAAGAGCCCAGACTGTCCTTGGGCTCTTTCCTTCTGTGTGCTTTCAAGGTTTCCCCATTTTTTTCTTGTTGAATTGAGGACTTAGGAGTCAGGCCCAAGAGCTAGGGGTTCTCCTCCAGAGGCAGGCCCTGGCCTTGGAGAGTGGCCTGAGCTCAGGGGTTAAGGCAGCCCCCACCCCGGCACCCAGTGAGCCACGTCCAGGAGGGCGCAGCGGTGGGGCTCCTCCTGTCCCCAGGCGCTCTCCGGCCTGTAAGAGGCAGCTCAGACAGGATCTGGGAAGTGGCAGATTTGGGGCATTTCTTAAGGAGGAGGCCCCAGGGGACGAAGGGCCTGCCCTCCAGCTTAAATGGGGGCTCCTTCCTTCCTGCTAGGTGTTGCCTGAAAGGCAGCCATGCGAGAGCCCAGGGCCCGGCAGTCCTGAGCACACTGGGGGGCCATTATGGCCTCTGCTCTACAGTTGGGGAAGGTGAGACAGACTCAGGGTAAGCTAGTTCCTCTCTGGGGAAAGGCTGGGACTTCGCCTCATCCCGGCCGCGGACCCCAAGGCACCACCTTGCCGCCTTCTCCTGCATGGAGTGGGGGGGGTTGGCTGGGAGGGAGGCTGGGAGGCCAGGGCCAAGGCCCGCTGGGTGGGGGTCAGCACCCCTCTGGTCAGGTGATCGGCTCGCCGCCTCTCAGGGCTCATTTGCTGTTGAACATTTGAAGTTCCAAAGTAGGGCGAGGGCTGCCCCGGGCATGGAGCTGGCGCTTCCCCTCCCGGGTCACTGAGCATGTGGAGCCATATGGGGACACGCGGAATGACGCCTGCCTGTTGGGCCCGGCAGCCGCCTCCCTGGCAGGATCAGGCAAATACGGGGGCGCTGGGGGTTTTTGGTGACCAGGAAGATCCCCCATGGGGGGTGAGTCTGCAGTCTGCAGGATTTTCTCAACCCATCGTGCAGATGGGAACGTTGAGGCCGTGTGAAGGGAATGGCAAAAGCGGGGCTGGAAGGACCCGGGTCTAGAAAAGGCAGAGGAAGCCCGGCGTGGCCGGAGAGGGTGAGCTGGCCAGAGTAGTCCCGAGTGACAGTGAGCCGCTCGGTGACATTTCAGTTAAGGGCAGAAAGCACCAGCCAAAGGGAATTAGCAGCAGTTTTTGTGGTCCTCAGGGCTTTGCACACACCCGGGGTTTAATGATTGCTTCTTGGGCTGAGGGGCGGCTCCTTTACTCAAGTGGAGGTGGGTGCCCCGGGATTGGCAGAGCATCG
The DNA here is from genome assembly GCF_048593235.1 of Sminthopsis crassicaudata. Taxonomy (NCBI): domain Eukaryota; kingdom Metazoa; phylum Chordata; class Mammalia; order Dasyuromorphia; family Dasyuridae; genus Sminthopsis; species Sminthopsis crassicaudata. The sequence continues at coordinate 477,677,199 of NC_133620.1, read as the reverse complement.
CCTCCTCGCCTAGGCTTGGGCACTGTTTGGAGCCATGGCGGAGGGGGGGGGGGGGCGCTGCCCTTGGGGGGGCGGGGCCTCCTGGGACTGACGGGGAGAGAGCCAGCAGTTGTCTCGGACTCCCTCCCTAGGCCTTCCCCAGAGACTCCCCATAGCAAGGGCTTCTCTGGAGGAAGAGGCACCCGGCTTCCTCCTGTCCTCCTGCTTGCCAGGGAACTCTCCCCCACTTCCTTCTGGGACACCGGTGAAAGGAGCCTCCTTCTGGGAGCAAAGATGGTTGAGGGCCTCCTAGTGCCCCTTGCCCCTTCCTCCCTGCAGCCCCCCAGCCCTGTCTGCAAGGGCAGACTGCTCTGGGAGTGCCGGCTTGGGTCGGCAGCAGTTCTGGGTGACTGGGCGCTCTTGCTTTGGTGCGAGGTCCTGGGTCTGTGGGGGGTTTAGGATGGCTGCGCCGTCCAGGGTCGCCGCTCTGTCCCGGGTTCGGGCTGGCTCCGGGGGACACACTGGGGCAGCTCTTCCTTTTCGGAGGCTTGTGAGCTTGCTCTCTGACCAGGGGCAAGGCCGTTTTGAACACATCTCCGAGGTCAGAATCCCAAAATGTTGGCTCCCTTTGGGGCGATCTCCACCGCGACCCTGCCTCCCGATAGACCCTCCACATCTGTGGCCACGTCACTGCACAGAGTGCTGTCTCAGACTAACGGGGCTGTCTCTCCGTCTTTGAAATCTGTGAATTCACCCATTTGGGGAAGGGGAGCCGGAGGAGGAGACCCGGCCCCTGCTCTCCCCTCTGTGGTCCAGGATCAGAATCTGGCTTGGCGCAATCCCTGAGCGTGTGCCGCTGCTGAGAAATGAGCGACGTGGCAGGAGGATCTGAACCCGGGCCGGTTGATCCGACTCCATTCCGCTGCCCCGCAAAGGAATTCAATTCAATTCTGCAAACATTTATTAATCGCTGACTGTGTACCACCCTCACCCCATCCCACCCCTCCCGCACTGGGGAGACTAAGGAATTCCACCCTCCAGGAGTTTACGGTCCATCTCCTGGAAGGCTAGAAGCCTCCCCACATCTGTCAGTGAGCGAGAGGGCTTCTGTGGGCACAGATCCCCCATCTGGACTGGCCACGAGATGGACACTCAGGGAGCCGGCGGCCTCCCCGGCCTCCTCTGGGCCTGGCGGCCTCTCTAGCCTCCCCAGCTCTGAGCCCAGCCTTCCTGTGGGGGGGGAGGGTCTGTCGGCTTTCCCAGGTGACTGGGCTCCCAGGTCCCGTTTCCCCATCTGTGAGCTGCGAGTTGTCTGTGAAAGCTTGAGGAGGAAGATTCCCACTTTGGGGTGTGGCCCTGGAAGGCAGACCTCACACTGGGGCTGCTCCTGTTTTGTAGATGGGGAGCTCCGACTACCACCCCAGTGCTCAATAATGGCAGCGGGAGCCCCCCGGTCTTCTGGGCCAGGGCCGGCATGGGAATGGGCCTGGAGCGCTTCCTGGCTGAGGGGCCTGGGCCAGCGGGGGTCCTGGAGGCCAGGGTGAGGGTGATGGGAGGTTGGACGAAGGGCTCCCTCCCCAGGGGGCTCCCTCCTCAGGGGGCTTTGGCAGGAAAAATCCCTTGTGCTCTTCCTTCCTCCCTCACTGAGTGCTCCAGGCACACACTTGTGCATGTGCGTGTGTGTGTTCTCCCCTGTTCTTCTCAGCCACACGCCTCGGCAACGGGAGTGGGCGCTCGCCCAGGATGGCCCGGGCTCGCCCGTGGGTGGGGCTCAGCGGCCTTTTCAGATGGCATAGACGGCGTCCCAGCCCAGAGCGTCATGGAAGGTGGTGACGTCCTAAGTGGGCCCGGGTGGGCCTTGGGCACATAGGGTTTGGGGGAGGACTGAGGCCCACGGGAGGGAGCCCTGAGGTGGGCCCAGCTTTGGAGTGGATTGGGTTTGAATGGAGAAGTAATTGGCAGGCAGGCAGGAAGGGGAGGTTCGGGTCAGGTGTTGGGGGGCCCGAGGGGCTCTGCTGCTGAGCTCGGGATCTCTCGGCCCTGCTCGAGCCACAGGGTGCCCGCAGGCTCCCTGCCCTCCGCACTGGCTTTATTTTTAGTCTGTGCTGAACAAAACTTTCAGATTTAAGTACAATTGATTGTGCAGAAGCAGCAGAGGCTGCAGGCGGGTCTCCGTTTGTTTAAAGGCACAGATCGATCCCAGCGTCCTTCAGGCTTCCCGGCCCCTCGCTTCCCTCCCGCGTCCTTCGGGCTTTCTGCGGCTGTGATCATTTCTAGGAGTCCCTTTGCAGTTTCCCTCTTCCCCCTTTCTCCCGCCTGCATCTTGTCATTTGCTACTTCTTGCAGAAGCTAGAGTCTGTAATGGAATGCGGCTTCCTTTTAGGAAGAGGGAAGTTGAGACAGAGCTGGGGAGAGGCTGGGCCAGCCCCCAGCCCCCAGGGTCCATGGCCAGGTGCACCAGGCTGCTTCAGGAGCCACGGAACCTGAGATTCTTGGGCCCAGATGCAGGCTTCCCCTCGGTGTCATCCCCAGGCTTGATGAAATGAGACTCCTGACTGGAAAATGGCCTTGAAATAGGAAGTGGGGAGCGAAGGTTTAGGGAAGGGCAGCTTCAGAGGTTCCTGGGAGGACTGGAGGCAGGGGCCCGTTTCAGAGCATTGTGGGAAGCATGTAGGTGGCAGAAAAAGTCATACATCCTCAATCTGTGCTACAGACCACCTGGACAGAAGGAGGCACTAGATGGGGACGTGGGGCAAGTCCACAGCCAGGGACCGGACGTGCAGGAGGGGCTAAAAGCCAAGCAGCCAGTGACTCTTGTCTTGCCTCAGTAGTGATTTCATTCCTCAGTCACTAAGGGGTACTGAATAGATCCCAAGGATCTGGTGTTTGGGGTGGAAAGGATGGGAAACTGTGAGAAATGGCCACATTGGAGTTGTGAGGTCGAGGGACAGAAGAAAGTCGGGGATGGTCTGCCGTAGAGAAAGGGGGGAGGATTCTGTGGGGATGGAAAGCTTCCAGAGCTGAGAGAGGAAACGGGCAGTCATGGGGGGAAACAGGGAGCCAGCTCCCATGGCTTGGACCACGGTGCACGCACACGGTTCCGAGGGCCCCTGGGAGGCCCTGGCGGCCCACTGGTTAGCACGGGGGCCCACACAGCCAGCTCGGGGGCTGCAGCACCAGGAAGTGACCCCAGGAAGTGGTCCGTCCCTGTCCTGCAGCGCCAGAGCTGCCCAGCTCTTGGCTTTGTCTCTACTCCTCTGTCAAGGAGAGGGCGGCTGGCCTGAAACCTGGCTGGGAGGGCACGCGCTGCTGGAGGGAAGCCGAGCCTCCTCGGGGAGTCTAGCCGTGGGGCTGCGAGGTGGGAGAGCAGAAGGCTTGGGCCGGGGAGGGGCAGGCGGGAGGTGCCCCAGAGAGCCAGCTGTGGGCCAAGGGGCTCGCCTTGGATTTCTGGCAGAGTCTGGAGACATGATTAAAGAGCTGGTTAAGTGAACGCCTGCAGGAGGATGCTGTGGTCCCAAAGGGCCATCGTGGCTTCTCAGAGAGCAGGCCCTGCCAGCCTCAGCTCCTTCCTTTGCATGTTGGATCCCTGGACACTCAGAGGAACGGTGTGGACGGTCTGCCTGGGTTTTAGCTGATACAGAAAAAGGCATTCTTACTTAGGTTGTGCAAATCCTGAGGCAGTCAGGGATGACGTGACAGAAAAGCAAGGCTGCCCGGCTCTCTGCCAGCTCCCGTTCATCGGGGCTTCAGCTGCAGGGTAGATGGCAAGGTCTCCTAGGGCACCGAGCAAATCTCCCAGTGTCATTTCCATTCCAAAACTCCGTTCGAAGCTGACTCATAGGACAGCACCAAGGAGTGTTGGGAACCCTCTGTTCTGGGTCTGCGGGAGCTGGGCTGCTGCTCCCCCGTGGTGTTCCCCGGGCTGGCGTTCTGCAGATGCGACCGCTCCTGGACAAAGCGTCCGCTAGTGTCTCCCCTGCTCTTCCGATGGAGAAGCTGAGGCGGGGCGAGCGGGCGGCTGGATGGCTTTGAAGTGACCGAATGCCGGACCCTGAAGTGTCCTCCTTGACGGCTCTGTGTCTCCTGGGTAGGAGGCTGGAGGGCTCTGGCGAGGGGCCGCGGGATCTCCTCCCGGCCTGTACATTTCCGTGTTTCTGTCCGATCTGCCACTACAGCAAAGCCGTGCCAGTGACGGCAGGTCTCGGCAGGCTGCGAGGTCGCATCTAAAGCGATAGAATTCATCAGATAGAGGGGACTCTCGCCCTTGGGTCACAAAGTTCCCTTAATCAGTTCCGAGAGTCCAAGGTTAAGGAGGACAGCGGGATGGTTAACGGACTCTTCCCCCCTTAGAACCCTGAAGCATTTCCTTCTGGCCTAAGTTAGAGCAGGTAGCTCCCAAGTCCCTCCTAAGGCTGAGCTTCTGGGCAGATGGGGGCTAGAGGATGTCAGCAGATCTGGGCAGGAAGGCCCAGATGCCCATCCTGCCTCTGTCCCCTCCGGGGCCTGTGACCTTGGGGCCCCTTGGAGCCAGAAGGGATCACCCGGGGAAAGGGCTTGAAGCTGCAGGTGAATGTCTGGCCCCTAAAGGATCACGGCCGCCTTGCCCGCTTCCTCTCTCGTCCTCCTCCCTCTGCCGTGTTTTGGAGGATTTCCATGATTCTTGAGGCTGCACTTGCATGAAAGGATGAGGCCAGAGAGAGGTCTGGCTAGCGGATTTCTGCAGCGGGCGCCGTCCCGAGAGCACGGACTCTGTACTTGTTGGGGTCGGGGAATGCTGGAACCGTCCAGACCTGACTTTGTCTCTTTTGTGGGGGCCAACATCGTCCAAGAAGTAGCTTCGTCTGACTGTCCTTTGACATGGGAAGAAGGCGTGCTGCTGTCCTGGCCGGCACCTTGACTGGAACCCCAAAGGAATCCTCCCCAGAGCCTGGGAGCTGGATAGCCCAGAACGCATCACAGTCCAGCTGCTCGTCTTCTATTCTGTCTCAGCACAGACCTAGAACTCAGCAGAACTAGTACTCAGCACAGCCCTAGAACCCAATGGACTAGGGACCTAGAACCATGATGATCCTGGCCTAGTCCGTCTCCACTAGCAGAGGTGTGAGGCAGGCATCATCCTGGGGATGGGAGCTTGGCAAAGCCCCCGGGCATGTGGGGAGTGAGAGAGGGCAGGGCCCGTCCGGGACCTAGCTGCTTCCCGGGACTTCCAGAGCCCTCCAAGGGGGCCTCTGGTGCTCGGGGACCCTTTTTGGAGGATTCCTGGGAAGGCCTGAGTGCAGAGAAGTGACTTGTGGTCTGGACCGTGGGCGTGGGTTCCCAGGGCTGGATTGAAAGGGGGGGCAGAGAACCGTTTCTGAGGATGCAGGGGCCCCCCGTGTGCAGGACTCCGACCTCCTGGAGGTGGCTTTGGATCTGAGCGGTTTCTGCCGATTCTTTTCGCTTCCGAGGGCCCACCGAGGGGGGGCAGGCCTGATTTCCCTTTCTGTCTGCATCAGCCTCTTTCTGGGAGGCCCGAGCCTGGGCCTCTGGCGCAGGAGGCTCCCCGGGCCGCGGCCGGTCCCGCTGAAGCCGCCATGGGCAGAGCCGGAACTGGGCGAGGTGACAGACAGAGCTTCGGGGCTCGCCCGCTCTTTCATCTCGGGCTGCCAGGTGAAGCGTCCGAGGGGGCACGAGTGAGCAGTATGGATTGTTTGGGGGCACAGCACTCTGGGAGGCCGTCTCGGGGAGAGGACAGTTTGCCCAAGGAGAACAGGCCCCGATGAAGCAGCTCGGGGAGGGAGGAGGGCCCAGCTTTATGGGGACCCGCGGGTCCCGGGTGCTGTGTCCCCGCACGCCCTGGCCGGGTGACCCTGGCGGAGTCACAGGCGCTGCGGCCGCGCACCCGGAGCCCTGCTGGGGAGGGCAGCTTATTATTAGCTCGGATTGGGAGGTGGGAGAGCTGCCGGGGGGCCGAGGGCTATTTGTGGAGCGGAGGCGGAGCTCGGCGCGGGGATTGGCCCCGCGGCTGCGCTTCTCATTGGCTGCCGGCGCCGCGGGGCTGCGCTCCCAGGCACAAACGCAGGTACTGAGGGCCCCCGCCCGAGGCCCCGCCCACGGCACAGCTGCGGGTCCCCCCTGCGTGGGGAGGGGGGGGCGCTTCTGGGAGCAGGTGACAGAGCGCTCCTCCGAGGCTTCCTCGGAGCTGTCCAGGGTTCTGAAGCGCCGCCGCCGGACGTGCTTTCAGACCCAGTGGACCGAGCCCTCCGTGGCTCAGCCGCGGCCTCCCTCCTCTGGGTGTCCCCCGCCCCCGGCTCCCTGCCCTTGCACACCTGGGGGGGGGGCGCAGTCCCAGCCTCCGCCTCCCTGAGCCCAAGTCTGTCACGTGATCCTCCTCCAAGGGCGCTCGCCGCCCTCCAGACAAAAAGAACCGGGGACGAAGCTTCTCTGCCTTTGCTCGGCCCCTGGGGGAAGCCTCCATTGGCCATGGGGGGGGGGGGGGCCTGTTCGTTCCTCGTGCGTGAGACTTCCCGGACCCGGCGGTGGGGTGCCTCGTCCGCCTCCTTGTGCGGGGGCGGGGTCTTTGCGCCGCCGGCATTAAGTGACTGGCCCAGGGTCCCACAGTTGGCGGCAAGCGTCCGGGGGGGCTCCTGCTCCGCCGCGGGAGCCTCGGTCCTGGTGTCCTTCCCATTTTGGCTCGCGCTCAGGCAGCCTCCGCCTTGTGGCTCCCAGTTTCCCCAGCGTGGAGAGGCTCACGTCGTGTCCCCCCACGCGGAAAAGCGGCTGGGTTTAAAGTACAGGGCTTGACGGGGGAGCCCTAGCGCCTGGGGAAGCGTCACCCCGTCACCCGCCGGCGCCCCCAGAGAGCTTCACCGGCAAGGTTCGGGAGCCCGTGACCCTCCGGGCCGCTGCCTGTGCCCCTCGGCCAGTCTGAGAAGCCAGTTGTCATCAGCCCCCCCCCCCCCCCAGCGCCCGGGGGTGAGCAGAGGGCCGGAGGGTCAGGGAGCTGGGGCGGGGGAGGGGCATTGTCGCTTGGGGGGGTCAGGGAGGCGGCTGGAGGCAGACCTTGGTGTCTGGGCTGTCCCTGCCCCTGCAGGTGCTTAACAACCACTTATTGACAAGGGAGGAAGCGGAGGCTCACGGGAGGGGGCTTTCTGAGCATTGGCTGCCCTGCCTGGGTGGAGAAGCGCTTCTGGGGGGCTGTTCCCCGTCCCTGCCCGAGGGGCGTCCTCCTGTCCGGCCGCCCGCCCCCTTCCTGCAGCCTTTCCGCGGGCTCCCTCACGGCCGTGGGGGTGCTGAGTGCGAGAGGCAGCTCCCGCCTTAGAAGCTCAGGACCACGCCTCGTTGCCCATGTCCGCAATGGAAGGAAACCTCCCGTGAGAGGTGACCCCAAAGGCTTTATTTCCGTCCCAGGCCTGGGACTCCCTGAATCTCCCCGTAACCTCCCGGGAGTCTGGGGGACCTTGTGCTTCTCCACGCAGAGCAGGGGCCGGGCGCCAGGTCCCTGCCCTCTGCGTCTCCATGACGCCCTCACAGCGACTCGGGGCGCTCCAGCAGAGGTTTTTAGCGTGGGAGCCCAGGAGTCCCCTGCGGGTCCGTGGCGGGAGCTGGGGCAGCAGCAGGGAGGCCACGGAGCTGGCAGGGAGGCAGGGGCTGCCCAGAGGATGTCTCTGGAGAGAGGCGGCCTTCTCAGATGGCTTCTCCTGGCCATAGCTTGGGGCTGGGGGAGGGTGGGGGGGGGGCTTCCAGGTCCAGGAAGAGGAGGGGTCAGCTGCAAGTGATCATCAAGGAACCGGAATGTGGTGGGAAGGGGGGGGTCGGCGGGGGCCTGGCTGACCGACATGAAGGGCCCCCAGCCCCACCCTCAATCCCCCGGCAAGCCCTCCTGCCCCCCAGGGAGGTCTCAGGAGAAAACCTCACTCCATTGCTCCCCGGGAAGGAGCCCCCCAGCTCATGCACCCTGTCCTGGGGGGCGCGGGGTTCCCAGTGTTCTCTCTCGCCTTCCCGGGGAGCTTGCTCCTTATTTTCAGCCGACCCCTTTAATTTCTCTCGCCTTTTGGGGGGAGCCACTGGCTGTGCGTTTCCTCTGGCTTCTCACTGTTAAGGCGGGTGCTCTTCTGCGGGTGCCGCCCCTCCCCCTTTCTGGAAGGGACCCCAGGAAGGCCTGAAGGAGCCTCACCCTGTCTGTATTTTACACCCAGGAAAGATGAGAGAGGCCCAGTGGGAGGCCACTTCCAGTCCTGCCAAGGGGGCGAGCCGGAGAAGGACGTCGGGGGCCTTTGGGCCGCCCCGGCTTCCCGCGGGCCTCCCGAGGTGTGGGTTGCGTGCCCATTTGTGTCTGAGGGGAGTCTGTGCTCACTGGGGGACCCGGAGTCCTCTCAGGGGCTGCTCCTCCTCCCCCCCTTGTCCGGCTCACCCGGTGCCCCCGACCAGACATCTGCATTCCAAGGCCATCTCCCTGGAGCTAATCCCTGCATTCTTGTGGGCCCCAGAGCCTCTGGGGGGCCCTCGGCCTTTCATGGCCGCCGTGGGAGATGGTTTGTGTCCATGGTCCGCCACCGAGCCTGGGGAGCGGATCGTCCCGAGGCCCCCCGCTCTGGGACAGTTGAGGGGCCGTTTTGTTTTCCATACAGAGGACCAGAAGTCGGGGTTGGGGATGGGAGGTGGGGGGGCCGGGCTGCAGCCCCCGGCCTGCCCCTCCCTCCCTCCCACCCCAGGCAGTGGCCCCTGCCCATCCAGCTGGGCTGCGGGCAGACATTGCCCTGGGGGGCCTGCCTGCCTGCCACTTGGACCCTCTGGCTTCTGTTTGGAGAGGGGGAATATCATTTTTATGTCAAAACGATTCTCAACCTTAAAGAAACTTCTGGATTCCCAGTTCTCTCCAGCCATCCTTCCTCTGGGCCTCCCTCCTAAAGGTGCCGTGGGGCAGCCGTGAAGTGTCGTCGGGAAAGAAAACACCGGGAAAAAAGACCCAGAAAGGCCGGGAAGGCGCCACTCCAACGGCCTGCCCGTTCCCTCGCTCCCCCACCCTCCTCCGGGGCCTCTTCTGCTCCCGTTAGATTGCGCCCATTCCTCTGTCCTCCCGGGGAGCGGGGCTGTGCTGAAGGCCTTCCTGGGGAGCAGGGGACACCCCGAAACGCCTCCTCCGGACCCTCGGCTCCTTGGCTGGGCCCCGGCATTACTGCCTGTCGCTGTCCTAATCCTTGCATCAGGGCCACATGAGAGTAATAATAATGCCGTATACAGGGCTTTAAGACACGGCCAAGGTTTCCACGGGAGGCCAGCGCTGTGATTATCCCCATTTTACAGCTGAGGAAACGGAGGCAGAGGGGGCCACCTTGATGCCGGTGATGGAGTGCCGGAGGGCGGAGAAGAGCCTGGCGGAGACTTCTGGCGCCTGAGCCCTGGCCAGGACTTGGGGGATTTTTGAGCGAAGAGATTGTCCCGCATTAAGTAAACCACAGGCTGATTTATGTTGTTCCGAAGTTGGATTTTCTCCCAGCCTGGCTCTGTGGAGCGGGCTCACCTCCGGAGACGGAAAAACGAGCGAGTTTCTCTGAAGTGACCCGGCCTCGAAGTGTGTCTCAGCCCAGCCGAGCTTTCGGCTTCCCAGACCCGTCTCAGCGGGCAGTGTGGAGCAGTGGGAAGGGCCCTGGCCATGGCAGCAGAAAGTCCTGGATTCAAGACCTGCCTCTCCTCCTTCCCTTCTCTGTGCACAAGGCTATTGGGGACTCGAAGGCCAGCGCTCCGAGCTGCCCCCTGCCCCTCCAAAACAGACTGCACCCTTTGGTCCCTGTGGTCATTTGGGAGCAGGGTCTGGGTCTCCTGTCATCTCCGCCTTTCCTCCCAGTCCGGCCCAGGGCTCAGGGAGGCTCGAGGGTAACGAGGAGGGGCATATCCAGGCTGGCTGCCCCCCAGGCAGGGGGCCGGCTCTCCCACCACCCCAGTCCTGGGGCAGAGGGGTGCCCGCCTGCCGGGCCCTGGCTGGACCCTGCCGGTGCTGGCAGCGCCCCTGAAACTCCGCAGCCCCTGCCTGTTACTGGGTTCAGAGTGGGGTGAAGGGCAGTGACCCTCCCTTCTCCCCGCCCCCTCGGGAGCCTTCCACTCACCCCCAAGCGTGACCAGCCCTTTTACCCGGTGCTGGGGCCCGGGCGCTTCTGGTAGCGGGAATACAACACACACATTCCCATAGCAAGCGCTTCCTGGGTTTGGGCAATCAGGCCGGCTTCCGGAGGAAGCGGCTCTCCTTTATCCGCGGGCTTCTGCTTTCGCCTCAGAACGTGGTTCCAGAGTGGTCCGGGCAGCCCCTCTGCCTCTCACTCTGCCCTCCGCAGCCCGGTTCTGCCCTGGCCCGGTTCTGCCCTGCGCGCTGCCTCCCCCTTGTTCAATGTGACTTCTCCATGTCTTCTCGGACCCGTCCCCAGGGGAAGGCCCTGAGGGTTCAGTGCGGACCTCCTTTCCAGGCACAGCTTCCCCCTGTCTCCTTCCGCAGGCCCCTCCTCTCGCTTAGGGTCAGTCTCTGCGCCCACAAGATAGTCTGAGCCCCATCCATCTGCCCCCCCACGACCCTCCTCTCTCCTCCCTTTGGGGGCCGACTAAGTACCTTCCAAGCACCTCCTGCGGGCTACCCCGGCGCCCTCCAGAGCTACCACAGGCTACTCAGGCTGTGCCCTCCAGAGTGACTGTGGGCTACGCAGGCTGTGCCCACTAGAGCTACCAGGCTCTCCAGAATGACCTCACGCTGCGCCCTCCAGGGTGACCTCGGGATGCGCCCTCTAGGGTGACTGTGGGCTACACGGGCTGCGCCCACTAGAGCTAAGGGTCTCTCCAGAATGCCCGCGGGCTCTTCCAGATGCCAGCATTTGGGTTCTCCCATTCCTCTTCCTCACTGACTTGCTGACACGCAGACCACGCCCTTTGGCCACAGGTGGTCCTCGGTGCTTCTCCCTCAGGCCGCTCCCCCAGCTCTCCTGAGGGCCCATGAATTTCCCTGTGGGCTCCTGCTGAGGATCCCTACCCGCCCATCCCCTCGGGTCTCCGCGGCCTTTCAGAAATCTCCAACTGGACGTCCAGTACACGTCTTAAACTCCATAGCTATTATCCCCCCCTCCACCTCCGCCCTAACAAAATTCCTTCGCCCTGTAAGGTCACCATATCGAAGTCACCCTGGACGCTGTGCCCGCCTCGGGGCGGGCCTGGGCACCTCACCGTCGGGAGGCCTCTGTCCTGGGTCCTCTTCCAGCGTCCATCAGCCCTCCTCGCCCCCTCCCCGGCCCCTCATCTCCCGCCTCCGGGCCTTTGGGGCTCCTCACTGAGCCTCTCTCCTGGAAGTGGCGGCTCAGCGTGAAGCTGGGGGGTGTGGGCCTGATATTTGTGGGTCTATTTTTGTCTCTCCTTCAGGATGTCAGCTCCTCGTGAGCAGGGTCTGTTCCACTCCTTGTACCCGATTTGCAGACGCTAGAGAAATGCCGCGGCCGGGTCTCCCTGCAGAGAACTTCACTGTCCTTCTGACCAGCTCTTATCATTCCCCTTAATTCCAGCTCTTCATCCTTCCAGGCTCCAGATTTGCGACCCCTGAGCCCTCCTGGACATTGTCCCCTCTCCCCCCCCCCCCCCGCCCCCCATCCAGCCAGCCGCCTAATCCAGCTTCCTCACAGCTGCCAAAATAATCTTCCTAGCGCCCGATCTGACCACATCCCTCCTCTCCCAAGAAATGCCCCAGCTCCCCTTTGTCTCCAGGATAAATGTAACCTCCTGTCACTGACCTTGAAGTTCCCTCACTGGAGCTTTGAATTCATGGCAGAGGCTCCTTTTTGAGAATTAAAAATGAAACACGAACTTCCCAAGCATGTAATTCTTTAACATTTTGTAATATTTTCCATCACCTTTTATTTACATGTTGGAAATAATAATGAGCGATCATCCTGAGAAACAGTGAATAATCTTTCGGTGATAGGGCTGCACTAAACATTTCAGAGGTTTTCTGTTGAAAATATATGTAATCGTAACAAACGTAGGGCACATTTATATTATGAACCAATATATTGTGATAGCAATTTGCCAGATGTCTGCTATGGATTCCTTTAATCTTTCTTAAAATACTTCCAACCTCCTTCATAGTCTTTGCTCCTTCACATGCGTAACTAAAATGTTTTGTTTCATAAATAGGAAGCCCTTTGTAGCATTTATAAAGAACGTAGCCTATAGTGAATATTCAAACGCTAGAAAATGTCAGCAGACATCATCGGGCAGTAGTCAACATTCCAGTCAGGTTGCTTCCCAAGATTAAAATCACCTGTCAGAGTTGTCCATTAAAAACCCAACTTGGTTCCCAAAACTTGTCATTTCTTAGAACGCTTCTCATAGAACTAGTATAAATATACTATGCATGTAAACTTATTAATATTTATTGTATTTGCAAAGATGACTGTTATCAGCAGACCATGAACATGTTAACAGTTACAGACAAGATTGACTGATTAGATTCTGCTTGTGCCTGTCTCCCATGTTCCTTTTCTAGTGCCTGGAAATGGGAAACTTTTGACTCTGCTTTTCCTGCTCTTGCTTTGAATTTAACAATGGTGTGTTTCTTTAAATCTGTAATATCTCTATAATAATTATTAATCTTTAAATCTGCCCATATTATAGTAGTTTCCCTACCCCCGGCCTCTTGAGTAATTTTTTTCAAGATTTGGGTTTTAGAAACATAGACATTTCTTTTTCTTTCTTTTTTTTAATTATTTTATTTTCTTTTTTTAGTTTTTTAAAATTTTATTTATTTATAATTTTTTGACAGTATATATGCATGAGTAATTTTTTTATAATATTATCCCTTGTATTCATTTTTCCAAATTATCCCCTCCCTCCCCCTACTCCCTCCCCCCGATGACAGGCAATCCCATACATTTTACATGTGTTACAGTATAACCTAGATACAATATACGTGTGTAAATCCAATTTTCTTGTTGCACGTTAAGTATTAGATTCCGAAGGTATAAGTAACCTGGGCAGATAGACAGTAGTGCTAACAATTTACATTCACTTCCCAGTGTTCCTTCTCTGGGTGTAGTTGTTTCTGTCCATCATTGATCAACTGGAAGTGAGTTGGATCTTCTTTAGAAACATAGACATTTCTTAAGAAGTGCCAGGAATATTTCCCACATGAAAATATTAGCTCTTCATATTTGAGTTCCAACTAGGAAATCCTTTTATGTTACAGGTGAACATTATTAGATAAACAACTATGATTTTGAACAAGACAAGAATAAAAATAGACATGGCAAAAAAAGATAAGTAGGAGAACTATTTTAGGCTTATGGTTATAAAGATAGTAAACCAATATTCATACATCATATATATATATATATTTTTTTCTAAACCTGATGGCATAAAATCTAAATAATTAAAAGTCAACCAAAAATTCAGGAAGAAATAGTAAATTTATAATACTGGGGGACCTCAATGTGTCCCTTTCAGATCTAGATAAATCAAGGAAAATTTGCACAAGAAAGAAGGTAAGGATCTGAATAGAACTTTAGAAAAGCTAGATATGATAGGCCTGTAGGAGCTATTAAATGAGGATGTGAAGGATTTTACATATTTCCTAGTTATTTTAGCACTTTTACAAATGTTGGCTGTGCATTAGGTCATAAAACGATATGCAAAAAATCCAAAATAGTTTTTAAAAATCCTTATTATAATAATGTAATAAATATTGTATTAAGTAAAGGGTTTATAAAGAAAGAATTAAAAATTAATGGGATACTAAATAACTTAATCCTAAAGAATTCTAAAAAACCCAAAAAACATTTACAAACACAATAGAAAAGAGTCATTTTAAAAAGGACAACAGTGAGACA